>NW_022991126.1:0-35201 GCF_902827175.1 Gymnodraco acuticeps
GAGAAAACGGGTCCGCGGAGAGACGGTCCGCGGAGAGAACGGGTCCGCGGAGAGAACGGGTCCGCGGAGAGAACGGGTCCGCGGAGAGAACGGGTCCGCGGAGAGAACGGGTCTGCGGAGAGAACGGGTCCGCAGAGAGAACGGGTCCGCAGAGAGAACGGGTCCGCAGAGAGAACGGGTCCGCAGTGAGAACGGGTCCGCAGAGAGAACGGGTCCCAGAGAGAACGGGTCCGCAGTGAGAACGGGTCCGCAGTGAGAACGGGTCTGCAGAGAGAACGGGTCTGCAGAGAGAACGGGTCTGCAGAGAGAACGGGTCTGCAGAGAGAACGGGTCCGCAGAGAGAATGGGTCTGCAGAGAGAATGGGGTCTGCAGAGAGAACGGGTCCGCAGTGAGAACGGGTCTGCAGAGAGAATGGGTCTGCAGAGAGAATTTCGCCGCGATCCCAACTGTCTGTTATCAGCCTGCAGCCAGGGAGGAGAGATCAGCAGAGCTGCCTGCACTGAGTGTGTGAGGAAGTCCGTGGATTGGTCAATTTGGACCAATCAGCGGGGGCTTAACGTAACGGCTCCGCAGACGTAACATAACGGCTCCACGGATTGGCCCATTTGGTTCCGGGTACGGGTGACATCATGCGTACCCGGAAGAATCAAATGGACAATGACGCATCTCCAACGAGGCGTTTTGAGGAGGTCTTCTCTGTGTTAGAGTGTTACTCGCTACACGCTGCACTTTGAGGGTTTGTGACTCTGCAGACCGGTTACATGCAGAACAACCTTCATCACAACAAGGGGACGGGTGATAACCGGAAAAGCATGACATGGGACCTTTAACCAGTTAGACCCTACGGCGGGCAAAACGCAACATCTTGCAAGAAACAGCGCCTGAGGTCTTCTTAACATTTAATAAACTATGAATGTGTCATGCCCACTTAACGGGAAGAAACTCAGCTTTCAGACAATATTAACAATTTTTAGCAAAACGAAACAACGGTAATAACGAAGGCTCTGAATTAGCCCTGAGCGAAATAATGCTAATGCAGTTAGCACAGAACTCACGTTGAAATACCTGTATTACTTATCGTATCTGCACAAACAGGATATGGATTAGCAAGCTGACATTCCACAGATTCCAGACATAGAAGTGTCATCACTGACTCGAGACAGGGGAAGCGAACAGAGACATCACACCACGTAGCTTTACGGAGGAAAACGCAGAGAATTTGTCTGATCTTTTGCTGTTTCTGATCAAAAGTGGTCTTCAATGGCATTAAAACGATAAACCCCGCTGCTGAAGGGTCATCCAATGTGTCTGTCATCCATCTTTCCATTTTGATGTCAATAAACGAGATTTCATATTAGCTGCTACGATAGCTACTACTTAAATGTCTTAAACTAGTTCAGAATAGTTTCTTTGTCTATTATAAGAATACAAAGAGTTATTTTCTGCTGTCTCTCAATAAACTAAATATTGATCTCAACTGCATCTATAGTTCATACTGTAGTGAGATCCTACTGAAATAGTTATTTGACATATTTAAGACAAATATGACTAAAAGCAGACTTCAATAAGACTCGGTAAAGATCAGAGAGTTCGTTTCTGCTGTGTTTCATTAAACTAAAGATGTATCTCAACCTCACAGACTCTGCTGTACTGAGAGCCTGCAGCTTCTAAAATATTCACTCACTCCTCCCAAGGACACAATGAAAGCGAGGAGGGGTTGTATTTAAAGGGGACCTATCACGCAAAATGCAGTTTGTGATGTCTTCTCTCCATCAGCATGTGTCCCCGGTGCGTCGGGGAACTCACGCAGCGTCAGGAAACAAAACCCTCTCTCTTTTCCTCCGTACCCAAATCTCTAAAAACGGGGAACAACAGAGCTGATCCAGATCCCTATCAGAAAGTTGCTATCAGAAACAACGCCCGACTGTTTTGGACGTAATATGGTCGGTGTTTACATTAGCATCGCTAACACTCAGAGCTAACCTGTACTGGAGAAGCAGGAAGTAAAAAGGAACTCACCTTGTGGTATAACCGGCAAGAGAGAAAGCCTTTGAGCTCCAGACTGTTTCAGAGAGAATCCTTGATAATCCATGATATGGCGTTTCATCACGGAAGCATTTAGTTTAGACAGTAGCTGCCGGGTCCCGCATGAGCTCAGACCCCTCCTCTTTAAAGCTTTATCCCCCAAATCAGCACTTTAGAAACAGGAAGTGAAATAGAGGGATATGAGGCGTGGCTAGAATGATCTGTTTGGTGTTTGGAGCAAAACACTTCATCGACATGTTTTTATATTTTTGTATATATCTGAGAGCTCTGCTGTTGCCCACAGAGAGCATGATAGGTGAGCTTTAAGTATTTTGTTAGATATACGCTTACAATTAAAACAAATGTAATTAATTAAACTAGGACTTGCATAGAAAGGGTTTTCTGTGAATGATGTAAAAATGTAATGACTAAAACATCACATATTTAAGACTGAAATAACTGAAACTACGTTGAAACAGTTAGAATGGACTGAAATGACTTCAAGGCCATTTCATTTATATAGCACTTTCCAGCACGTGGCGATTTGTGCTTGTGCTTTGGACTAAACTCAAATATTAAGGGTTTTCTTTCACTAGGATCTGACTACAATTATTATTGTTAACTAGATTTAAATAGTTAAGACACTTTGACTGATAGGATGCAGCGGTTGTATGGTCATGTGAGCTGCAGTGGAGGAATGGCGTTCTTCTGACCTGAGCTCCAACAATGAAACATATATAATAAAATACAAGTCAAAAATAGTGCAAGAAGTCTATAAACACGTAAATAGAATATATACAAGAGAATAGTAAGATTAAATTAAATACGATTTATTACGCTGATAACTATTTAGATAAATAAATATATTGCATGATGACAAACAGATGAAGAACGAAGTGACGAAGACACACATGTGGTAAAGATCAGAGAGCTCATTTCCGTCTCAATAATAAACCGTCTTTGATTCGGCAACGCGACATCTTTTGAGGATTAGCTGTTAACTTTTCCCATCAGTGATACGAGGCTTTTGGAAGTGGTGGTGAAGGCCGCTCCTCCGGAAGCATCGAGTGAGACCTTTCGTTAAGGGTCTGCATGCAGAGCCATGCTCTCGCCTCTCTAATGTTTCTTGCATCACAGCGAGAACAAGTCAACACCATCTTCGTGTCCTTAAGCGCACTCATACATCTCTGACCCCATCAAAGCTGCCTGTGCATACTACGAGCCCACACACACACACAACACACACACACACCACACACACACACACACACACCACACACACACACACACACACACACACACACACACTCTCTCGCTCACACATACTCACACACACACTCACACATACTCACACATACTCACACACACTCTCTCTCTCTCTCACACACACTCACACACACACACACACACACACACACTCACACATACTCACACAGTACTCAGACACACACACACACATACACACACTCTCATCTCTCTCTCTCCACTCTACACACACACTCACAATACAACTCACTCACATATTACTACACACTCTCTCTCTTCTCCTCCACACACACCACACACAACACACACACACACACACACACACACAACCACACACACACACACCACACACCACACACCACCACACACACACACCACATGAATTATACTTAAAGTTCAGGGTAATCAACTGTTAAAAAAAAAATTCTCCAATAAATGAATGTTTTCAAAGTCAATGAATAATCGCATTTAATAATTGCAATACAATTATTGACCCAAATAATCGAGATTATGATTTTTTGCCATAATCGAGCAGCCCTAGAGCAGGGTGTGACTTTTATTAGAGATGTGTCTGTTTGTTTTCGTGTCAGGATCTTTGTCTTTTCTCTGCAAACAAAAATGTACCCTGACCCTCAGCCCAGTCTGGGCCTTTTACCAACTGATTCTAAGTTCCTGCAGCACTTGAGTCATATTGGCTGGTTTTCTAAGCTCCTTTGAATTGCCTGGTGTTTGGATTGTGCGTGAAAAATGTACGTGCCTACTTTGAATGCTTTTCTGCAGTTGTAGTTTGGTTTCCTAATGAAGTGTCTCATCAGCACCCTAAGGGTCATTGTCTGTCTCGTGTTTCCTCCTCAGGGTCGCGAGGGGGAGATCCGTCATCTGTTCAGAGGATTCGCCTTCCTCCACTGTAAGAAGCTGGTGGGAGAACGAGGCATGTTCGTCTGCAAGACCCGACAACCTGGTGCTTGGCCGGAGGGTCAAAGGTCAGTGAGACACAACCCCAGGGGCTGTTAGAGAGAGAGAGAGAGGGGCAGGAATGAGTCCTTAAAGGTCACCAATTCTGCAAAATCCACTTCTTCATGTCTCTTCTACATCAACATGTGTCCCCTCTTCTCCATGTCTCTTCTACATCAACATGTGTCCCCTCTTCTTCATGTCTCTTCTACATCAACATGTGTCCCTCTTCTATCATGTCTCTTCTACATCAAACATGTGTCCCCTCTTCTTCATGTCTCTTCTACGTCAACATGTGTCCCCTCTTCTTCATGTCTCTTCTACATCAACTGTGTCCCCTCTTCTTCATTCTCTCTACATCAACATGTGTCCCCTCTTCTTCATGTCTCTTCTACATCAACATGTGTCCCTCTTCTTCATGTCTCTTCTACATCAACATGTGTCCCCTCTTCTTCATGTCTCTTCTACATCAGCATGTGTCCCTCTTCTTCATGTCTCTTCTGTCTCTTCAGCATCAACAGGTGTCCCCTCTTCTTCATGTCTCTTCCACATCAACATGTGTCCCCTCTTCTTCATGTCTCTTCTACATCAGCATGTGTCCCCTCTTCTTCATGTCTCTTCTACATCAACATGTGTCCCCTCTTCTTCATGTCTCTTCTACGTCAACATGTGTCCCCTCTTCTTCATGTCTCTTCTACATCAACATGTGTCCCCTCTTCTTCATGTCTCTTCTACATCAACATGTGTCCCCTCTTCTTCATGTCTCTTCTACATCAACATGTGTCCCCTCTTCTTCATGTCTCTTCTACATCAACATGTGTCCCCTCTTCTCTCATGTCTCTTCTACATCAGCATGTGTCCCCTCTTCTTCATGTCTCTTCTGCATCAACATGTGTCCCCTCTTCTTCATGTCTCTTCTACATCAACATGTGTCCCCTCTTCTTCATGTCTCTTCTACATCAACATGTGTCCCCTCTTCTTCATGTCTCTTCTACATCAACATGTGTCCCCTGTTCTTCATGTCTCTTCTACATCAACATGTGTCCCCTCTTCTTCATGTCTCTTCTACATCAACATGTGTCCCCTCTTCTTCATGTCTCTTCTACATCAACAACATGTGTCCCCTCTTCTTCATGTCTCTTCTACATCAACATGTGTCCCCTCTTCTTCATGTCTCTCTACATCAACATGTGTCCCCTCTTCTTCATGTCTCTTCTACATCAACATGTGTCCCCTCTTCTCATGTCTCTTCTACATCAACATGTGTCCCCTCTCTTCATGTCTCCTTCTTACATCACATGTGTCCCCTCTTCTTCATGTCTCTGCTACATCAACATGGTGTCCCCTCTTCTTCATGTCTCTTTCTACATCAACATGTGTCCCCTCTTGAAACAGAGGGGATTATGGGTAATGCTGCAATGAATCTGTTTGGTGTTTCAGCCAATCAGAGACAGGCTCCTGATATATCTGAGAGCTGATATGTTGATGAAAGACAGGATGATAGGGGGGACTTTAAACCCTTACATGAGTCAGGGTTTCTCCCCTCACTGTTCCCTCCTCTTCACGTCAATGGTTTCCTGAATGTGTTTTTGGTTATAATCAGGTCTGTGTTTAACACGAGCTGAAGAGCTTTATACGTTGTGTTTTACGTCAGTAAACACCCCACTGGTGGATTTTAAAATGGAGGATGCTAACGAGTTTCTAATGAGACCATGTATCTGCCTGCAGTGATTTAGTGCGGCTCTCACCACATGTGGTCGGGAAGAAGACATTCATAGAGTTGGCAACCGCCTTAATCAGCTCCAAAACACTTAGCTTGTATTGATAATGACAAAAGCTTTATTGTTACACAACCCTGTCGTCAATACTAATCTGTAATTCCTGTTGTTTACGTCCGCGGTGCCATCTTGTATACGGGCGTAATGTTCTCATTTATATAGCGCCACAGTACTCATACTGTCTCTCTCTAGAACCAACACCTGACGCATATACATACGTACAGAGGAAGGAGAGCGTGTGTGTGCTTTTAGTCATTGATGTACGTACAGTGTTAATTAAACCCTCAATGTGATGTTTCCTTCAATATATGTTTGAAATGACTTCCCTTCTGTACATCTGTGAACTCTTTCAGCCCAGAGACGTGACCAACTTCACGGTGGGAGGGTTCGCTCCCATGAGTCCTCGCATCACCAGCCCCATGCACCACGGGGGAGGAAGTGAGTACACTCTAATACAGCAAAGCTAAATGTGTTACAGCCCCAAAAAGAAATGCCTCAAAGCGCTGCGCAAAGACAACATACAAACGTCATCGCATAACAATTATAAAAACATTATACTTAAGCAATAGCTCACTTCAGGCTGTGGTATATGGTCAGTATATCACAGCTAAGGGGCGTGGTCCCCCTAGCTGTGATATACTGAGCATATACCACGGCCTGAAGTGAGCAATTGCTTTTATAAGTAAACGGTTACCAAGTGTGGCAATATGAAAGAAACACGTGTTGTTCAATTGGTTTTAAATGTCTGACGATGGTCTGAGCGGCAGCCGCTGCTTACACTGATATCAATTCAAGGCTTTTAAATGAACTGTGTTTTTTGTTCTGCAGGTTCTCCACAGAGAGGAGGTGGTGGAGGAGGAGGAGGAGGAGGAGGTGGGGGGGGAGGAGGAGGAGGAATGGGGCGGGGCCGAGGACGAAGAGACAACGATCTGATTGGTCAAACCGTCCGCATCTCGCAGGGTCCTTACAAAGGTGAGACACTGGAGACATTAATACAGATTATTAAGGTGTTATTATTTTTAATATTAAACTCCAGTGGTGGAAATGCATTTTTTAAAGATTATTTCTGGCATTTGTCATCATGTATCATACTTTATTTTGCAAACATTTAAACATATTTAAAACTTTGGTACCACTTTACAATAAGACCACCCTTATAACGGATTCATAAAGAGTTTATAATTAGGTTGTAAACACTTTATTAATCATTAAGAACCATTTATAAACCAGTTCTAACTTAGTTTTCATACATCAACACAGGCTGACTATTTGGCAAGACGATTAAGCCTTATATTGGCTACTTAGCGAGAATCAACTCGGTGAGCAACAGATACCAAGGATGCTGGCTGATGAAGAAGACGAAGTAAGCTAGGTAGCCAATATAAGGCTTGGCAGTACAGATACATGTGGGCTCACTATTTGGCAAGATGACTAAGCCTTATATTGGCTACTTACAGTGCAGATACATGTGGGCTCACTATTTGGCAAGATGACTAAGCCTTATTTTGGCTACTTACAGTGTAGATACATGTGGGCTCACTATTTAGCAAGATGACTAAGCCTTATATTGGCTACTTACAGTGCAGATACAGGTGGGCTCACTATTTGGCAAGATGACTAAGCCTTATATTGGCTACTTACAGTGTAGATACATGTGGGCTCACTATTTAGCAAGATGACTAAGCCTTATATTGGCTACTTACAGTGCAGATACATGTGGGCTCACTATTTGGCAAGATGACTAAGCCTTATATTGGCTACTTACAGTGCAGATACATGTGGGCTCACTATTTAGCAAGATGACTAAGCCTTATATTGGCTACTTACAGTGCAGATACATGTGGGCTCACTATTTGGCAAGATGACTAAGCCTTATATTGGCTATTTACAGTGCAGATACATGTGGGCTCACTATTTGGCAAGATGACTAAGCCTTATATTGGCTACTTACAGTACAGATACATGTGGGCTCACTATTTGGCAAG
Organism: Gymnodraco acuticeps; assembly: GCF_902827175.1. NCBI lineage: Eukaryota > Metazoa > Chordata > Actinopteri > Perciformes > Bathydraconidae > Gymnodraco > Gymnodraco acuticeps. The sequence goes on from NW_022991126.1 coordinate 8,010, forward strand.
ATGACTAAGCCTTATATTGGCTACTTACAGTGCATTTACATGTGGGCTCACTATTTGGCAAGACGACTAAGCCTTATATTGGCTACTTAGCGAGAATCAACTCGGTGAGCAACAGATACCAAGGATGCTGGCTGATGAAGAAGACGAAGTAAGCTAGGTAGCCAATATAAGGCTTGGCAGTACAGATACATGTGGGCTCACTATTTGGCAAGATGACTAAGCCTTATATTGGCTACTTACAGTGCAGATACATGTGGGCTCACTATTTGGCAAGATGACTAAGCCTTATTTTGGCTACTTACAGTGTAGATACATGTGGGCTCACTATTTAGCAAGATGACTAAGCCTTATATTGGCTACTTACAGTGCAGATACATGTGGGCTCACTATTTAGCAAGATGACTAAGCCTTATATTGGCTACTTACAGTGCAGATACATGTGGGCTCACTATTTGGCAAGATGACTAAGCCTTATATTGGCTATTTACAGTGCAGATACATGTGGGCTCACTATTTGGCAAGATGACTAAGCCTTATATTGGCTACTTACAGTACAGATACATGTGGGCTCACTATTTGGCAAGATGACTAAGCCTTATATTGGCTACTTACAGTGCATTTACATGTGGGCTCACTATTTGGCAAGACGACTAAGCCTTATATTGGCTACTTAGCGAGAATCAACTCGGTGAGCAACAGATACCAAGGATGCTGGCTGATGAAGAAGACGAAGTAAGCTAGGTAGCCAATATAAGGCTTGGCAGTACAGATACATGTGGGCTCACTATTTGGCAAGATGACTAAGCCTTATATTGGCTACTTACAGTGCAGATACATGTGGGCCTCACTATTTGGCAAGATGACTAAGCCTTATATTGGCTACTTACAGTGCAGATACATGTGGGCTCACTATTTGGCAAGATGACTAAGCCTTATATTGGCTACTTACAGTGCAGATACATGTGGGCTCACTATTTGGCAAGATGACTAAGCCTTATATTGGCTACTTACAGTGCAGATACATGTGGGCTCACTATTTAGCAAGATGACTAAGCCTTATATTGGCTACTTACAGTGCAGATACATGTGGGCTCACTATTTGGCAAGATGACTAAGCCTTATATTGGCTATTTACAGTGCAGATACATGTGGGCTCACTATTTGGCAAGATGACTAAGCCTTATATTGGCTACTTACAGTGCATTTACATGTGGGCTCACTTTTTGGCAAGACGACTAAGCCTTATATTGGCTACTTAGCGAGAATCAACTCGGTGAGCAACAGATACCAAGGATGCTGGCTGATGAAGAAGACGAAGTAAGCTAGGTAGCCAATATAAGGCTTGGCAGTACAGATACATGTGGGCTCACTATTTGGCAAGATGACTAAGCCTTATATTGGCTACTTACAGTGCAGATACATGTGGGCTCACTATTTGGCAAGATGACTAAGCCTTATATTGGCTACTTACAGTGCAGATACATGTGGGCTCACTATTTGGCAAGATGACTAAGCCTTATATTGGCTACTTACAGTGCAGATACATGTGGGCTCACTATTTGGCAAGATGACTAAGCCTTATATTGGCTACTTAGCGAGAATCAACTCGGTGAGCAACAGATACCAAGGATGCTGGCTGATGAAGAAGACGAAGTAAGCTAGGTAGCCAATATAAGGCTTGGCAGTACAGATACATGTGGGCTCACTATTTGGCAAGATGACTAAGCCTTATATTGGCTACTTACAGTGCAGATACATGTGGGCTCACTATTTGGCAAGATGACTAATCCTTATATTGGCTACTTACAGTGCAGATACATGTGGGCTCACTATTTGGCAAGATGACTAAGCCTTATTTTGGCTACTTACAGTGTAGATACATGTGGGCTCACTATTTAGCAAGATGACTAAGCCTTATATTGGCTACTTACAGTGCAGATACATGTGGGCTCACTATTTGGCAAGATGACTAAGCCTTATATTGGCTACTTACAGTGCAGATACATGTGGGCTCACTATTTGGCAAGACGACTAAGCCTTATATTGGCTACTTAGCGAGAATCAACTCGGTGAGCAACAGATACCAAGGATGCTGGCTGATGAAGAAGACGAAGTAAGCTAGGTAGCCAATATAAGGCTTGGCAGTACAGATACATGTGGGCTCACTATTTGGCAAGATGACTAAGCCTTATATTGGCTACTTACAGTGCAGATACATGTGGGCTCACTATTTGGCAAGATGACTAAGCCTTATATTGGCTACTTACAGTGCAGATACATGTGGGCTCACTATTTGGCAAGATGACTAAGCCTTGTATTGGCTATTTACAGTGCAGATACATGTGGGCTCACTATTTGGCAAGATGACTAAGCCTTATATTGGCTACTTAGCGAGAATCAACTCGGTGAGCAACAGATACCAAGGATGCTGGCTGATGAAGAAGACGAAGTAAGCTAGGTAGCCAATATAAGGCTTGGCAGTACAGATACATGTGGGCTCACTATTTGGCAAGATGACTAAGCCTTATATTGGCTACTTACAGTGCAGATACATGTGGGCTCACTATTTGGCAAGATGACTAAGCCTTATATTGGCTACTTACAGTGCAGATACATGTGGGCTCACTATTTGGCAAGATGACTAAGCCTTATATTGGCTACTTACAGTGCAGATACATGTGGGCTCACTATTTGGCAAGATGACTAAGCCTTATATTGGCTACTTAGCGAGAATCAACTCGGTGAGCAACAGATACCAAGGATGCTGGCTGATGAAGAAGACGAAGTAAGCTAGGTAGCCAATATAAGGCTTGGCAGTACAGATACATGTGGGCTCACTATTTGGCAAGATGACTAAGCCTTATATTGGCTACTTACAGTGCAGATACATGTGGGCTCACTATTTGGCAAGATGACTAATCCTTATATTGGCTACTTACAGTGCAGATACATGTGGGCTCACTATTTGGCAAGATGACTAAGCCTTATTTGGCTACTTACAGTGTAGATACATGTGGGCTCACTATTTAGCAAGATGACTAAGCCTTATATTGGCTACTTACAGTGCAGATACATGTGGGCTCACTATTTGGCAAGATGACTAAGCCTTATATTGGCTACTTACAGTGCAGATACATGTGGGGCTCACTATTTGGCAAGACGACTAAGCCTTATATTGGCTACTTAGCGAGAATCAACTCGGTGAGGCAACAGATACCAAGGATGCTGGCTGATGAAGAAGAACGAAGTAAGCTAGGTAGCCAATATAAGGCTTGGCTAGTACAGATCAATGTGGGCTCACTATTTGGCAAGATGACTAAGCCTTATATTGGCTACTTACAGTGCAGATACATGTGGGCTCACTATTTGGCAAGATGACTAAGCCTTATATTGGCTACTTACAGTGCAGATACATGTGGGCTCACTATTTGGCAAGATGACTAAGCCTTGTATTGGCTATTTACAGTGCAGATACATGTGGGCTCACTATTTGGCAAGATGACTAAGCCTTATATTGGCACTTAGCGAGAATCAAACTCGGTGAGCAACAGATACCAAGGATGCTGGCTGATGAAGAAGACGAAGGTAAGCTAGGTAGCCAATATAAGGCTTGGCAGTACAGATACATGTGGGCTCACTATTTGGCAAGATGACTAAGCCTTATATTGGCTACTTACAGTGCAGATACATGTGGGCTCACTATTTGGCAAGATGACTAATCCTTATATTGGCTACTTACAGTGCAGATACATGTGGGCTCACTATTTGGCAAGATGACTAAGCCTTATTTTGGCTACTTACAGTGTAGATACATGTGGGCTCACTATTTGGCAAGACGACTAAGCCTTATATTGGCTACTTAGCGAGAATCAACTCGGTGAGCAACAGATACCAAGGATGCTGGCTGATGAAGAAGACGAAGTAAGCTAGGTAGCCAATATAAGGCTTGGCAGTACAGATACATGTGGGCTCACTATTTGGCAAGATGACTAAGCCTTATATTGGCTACTTACAGTGCAGATACATGTGGGCTCACTATTTGGCAAGATGACTAAGCCTTATATTGGCTACTTACAGTGCAGATACATGTGGGCTCACTATTTGGCAAGACGACTAAGCCTTATATTGGCTACTTACAGTGCAGATACATGTGGGCTCACTATTGGCAAGATGACTAAGCCTTATATTGGCTACTTACAGTGCAGATACATGTGGCTCATATTTGGCAAGATGACTAAGCCTTATATTGGCTACTTACAGTGCAGATACATGTGGGCTCACTATTTAGCAAGATGACTAAGCCTTATATTGGCTACTTACAGTGCAGATACATGTGGGCTCACTTTGGCAAGACGACTAAGCCTTATATTGGCTACTTACAGTGCAGATACATGTGGGCTCACATTTGGCAAGACGACTAAGCCTTATATGGCTACTTACAGTGCAGATACAGTGGGCTCACTATTTGGCAAGACGACTAAGCCTTATATTGGCTACTTACAGTGTAGATACATGTGGGCTCACTATTTGGCAAGATGACTAAGCCTTATATTGGCTACTTACAGTGCAGATACATGTGGGCTCACTATTTGGCAAGATGACTAAGCCTTATATTGGCTACTTACAGTCAGATACATGTGGGCTCACTATTTGGCAAGATGACTAAGCCTTGTATTGGCTATTTACAGTGCAGATACCATGTGGGCTCACTATTTGGCAAGATGACCTAAGCCTTATATTGGCTACTTAGCGAGAATCAACTCGGTGAGCAACAGATACCAAGGATGCTGGCTGATGAAGAAGACGAAGTAAGCTAGGGTAGCCAATATAAGGCTTGGCAGTACAGATACATGTGGGCTCACTATTTGGCAAGATGACTAAGCCTTATATTGGCTACTTACAGTGCAGATACATGTGGGCTCACTATTTGGCAAGATGACTAAGTCCTTATATTGGCTACTTACAGTGCAGATACATGTGGGCTCACTATTTGGCAAGATGACTAAGCCTTATTTTGGCTACTTACAGTGTAGATACATGTGGGCTCCACTATTTGGCAAGATGACTAAGCCTTATATTGGCTACTTACAGTGCAGATACAGTGGGCTCACTATTTGGCAAGATGACTAAGCCTTATATTGGCTACTTACAGTGCTAGATTACATGTGGGCTCACTATTTGGCAAGATGACTAAGCCTTATATTGGCTACTTACAGTGCAGATACATGTGGGCTCACTATTTGGCAAGATGACTAAGCCTTATATTGGCTACTTACAGTGCAGATACATGTGGGCTCACTATTTGGCAAGACGACTAAGCCTTATATTGGCTACTTACAGTGCAGATACATGTGGCTCACTATTTGGCAAGATGACTAAGCCTTATATTGGCTACTTACAGTGCAGATACATGTGGGCTCACTATTTGGCAAGATGACTAAGCCTTATATTGGCTACTTTACAGTGCAGATACATGTGGGCTCACTATTTGCAAGCATGACTAAGCCTTATATTGGCTACTTACAGTGCAGATACATGTGGGCTCACTATTTGGCAAGACGACTAAGCCTTATATTGGCTACTTACAGTGCAGATACATGTGGGCTCACTATTTGGCAAGACGACTAAGCCTTATATTGGCTACTTACAGTGTAGATACATGTGGGCTCACTATTTGGCAAGATGACTAAGCCTTATATTGGCTACTTACAGTGCAGATACATGTGGGCTCACTATTTGGCAAGACGACTAAGCCTTATATTGGCTACTTACAGTGCAGATACATGTGGGCTCACTATTTGGCAAGATGACTAAGCCTTATATTGGCTACTTACAGTGCAGATACATGTGGGCTCACTATTTGGCAAGATGACTAAGCCTTATTTTGGCTACTTACAGTGTAGATACATGTGGGCTCACTATTTAGCAAGATGACTAAGCCTTATATTGGCTACTTACAGTGCAGATACATGTGGGCTCACTATTTGGCAAGATGACTAAGCCTTATATTGGCTACTTACAGTGCAGATACATGTCGGCTCACTATTTGGCAAGATGACTAAGCCTTATATTGGCTACTTACAGTGCATTTACATGTGGGCTCACTATTTGGCAAGACGACTAAGCCTTATATTGGCTACTTACAGTACAGATACATGTGGGCTCACTATTTGGCAAGATGACTAAGCCTTATATTGGCTACTTACAGTGCATTTACATGTGGGCTCACTATTTGGCAAGACGACTAAGCCTTATATTGGCTACTTACAGTGCAGATACATGTGGGCTCACTATTTGGCAAGCAACCGGTCACAGTCGCCCTGTTTATCTCACGTCTTGTAAAAAGCTTATTAATGATTTATAAAGTGTTCACAACCTAATTAATTAATTAATTAATTACAAACTATTCGTAAAGTCTTTATCATGGTGGTCTTACATATATTTAAGTTTTTTAAAACATTTATTTTTTGACAACTTTTGGAAAAAATCATCTTTTTTTCAGATATTTTTTCTGACATTTTCTAATTATTATTATTTTAGACAATTTGTCCAAACATTTTTCAGACACTTAAAAAAAAAAAATCAAAAAATGAGACCTGGAGACACTCTTTGTGCGCGGTGCCAGATAAGATTAGGATGCATTAATGTTTTATTATGTGTAATATTAGATACCAGTGGTGGATATGTATGTTTTTAAAATATCTTTCAAACATTCTTCAGACACTTTTAAAACATTTTCTCACATTTTTTTATATTTTTAAATCCAAAAGTCAACATCTATTGATTTGTGATATAAAATTCACAACATATTTTTACCCAACCAAATATTCTGCTTCACCCCAATTGTTTGCATTTAGTGTCAAAAACATTTAACTGTCCTAATTGTCTTTAAATGAATGATGCATTTCCCTACATTTCCCAGGATACATTGGGGTGGTGAAGGACGCCACAGAGTCCACGGCGCGTGTTGAGCTGCACTCGACCTGTCAGACCATCTCAGTGGATCGACAGCGCCTCACCACCATGTACGAAACATTATTATTATGTATTTATTTCAACAAGGACCATGCATACAAATACATTGATCCCAGAGAAGAGATTAATGTATGCCAGTTTGTAGCTAATAGCTCATTTCCATCTGCAGTCCTTAGGCAGTTGCAAGGCTTTATCATCATGTGCACATATACGGTGTAGATCTGGCAATGAACAACGTGCTTTCTACTTCTCTCATGTTCCAAACAGCTGGTTCCTTTAGTCTCATGAACTTCCCCACTCAATCTATCAAGACCCGAGCAGTTCTACCAAAAGTCCACGGTTAAAGGCACAGGCCGGCGCATGCCGCTCATGGAATCCCTTATCATATGAACTCTGACCCCCAGTGTACCAGTGAAGAGACACATGTGTCAGCTCCTTATTAGAATAGTATTTCTTCTCTTCTCTGAGAAACAAGGGTATGAAAAGATCAGCCAGAAACAGAGGAAGAGAGGCACAACGTGACTACGTGAATGCACTCCCCTAAATATTAAACGAGTAAGAGGTGAAGAAACACAAAGCCAGAAATTGAAATGAAAAGGCATCTCGTGCTTCCCCTTAGAATAGGGTGTAGATTATGAAGAGAGGACATGGGATACTAGTGAAGAGGGACAACAGTGAAAAGGCCCAACATACTCAACGTAACAGCCCTTTCCAAAGAGACAGAAACACAAAGTATACGCCGAGAGGCACAACGAGACTACGTAAATGCACTCCCCCGTTTAAATTAGTACAAAGGAACAGGGATGAAACTAAACTAATCAAAAGAAGGAAGTGGGGAGGCCTAAATGCCGTCTCCTAGATTAAGTTTAAAGGAAAGAACTGGGGAACAAACAAGTACATGAGGAAAGGCCCAACGAGTCAACGTCAACACACTCTCCTAGAATAGTTCAAGGTAAACGGGGAGGAAGAATATAGCAGGAAACAGAGCTGAAAAGGCTTTCCCTCTAGTCCAGGGTGAAATTGTAGGATAAGAATCAGAGATAGAGAGCACACCAACCTATCTCTTCGTCAGAATGTACTCCCCCGCCTGGATAAGCGACTCTGTACCCCTTCCCCCTCTACCGGACCTATATCCGCAGAGGGAGAGGAGAGGGACCAAGCCCAAAAAGGGGGTTTAGGGTTTAGGCGTGATCATTATTCTTTAGAGTCATTGCGTGCCTATTGATTGGAACACGATCCGTGTATCCATCATTTCCTGGTCTTCTCTAAAGAAGAGGGACCAATGGAAACGTTGTCATGTTGCCGTTGTTCAGCATGGAAACATTCATTAGCTAACAATGACATTATTGTTCTATTGATATAAAGGGAGGTCAGGTACTCTTTAAAACAGCTGCTAGTTATGGGTACTTTTTACTGAAGTACATTTCAAAGCCCTCTTTACTTTGACTTGAGTGAAGAAGTTTAGTCAGTACTTCTACTTTCACCAGAGTATTTTTAAACACGAGGATCTGTACTTCTACTCGAGTGAAGGATGTGTGTACTTTAACCATCTCTCTAACCTCACATTGACCTCCATCCTCTCCACCTCAGGGGGGCTAAGAGGCACAGCGGGCAGACCTCGACTCACGGCCGCACCCCGATGTACGGTTCCCAGACTCCGATGTACGGGACGGGATCCAGAACGCCCATGTACGGCTCTCAGACGCCCGTACAGGAAGGTGAGAGGGGGAATAATTATCTGTATTTGACACAAAGTACTGCACATCAAATACACACTTTTCACACATACATGTACACATATCTAATATTTATATATGACCCAAATATGTATATATGTTCATCTTTAATTTTGTTTTTGTGTGTTTTACATTAGCATTTCTATTTCTATACGTTTAAACCCTGTAGCTAAAAGTTACTTATAATTCCCGTGAAATAAAACGTATTTCTCACTTTCTCACGTTGTTGCTCCAGCTGGAAGCCGCACGCCTCACTACGGCTCTCAAACCCCATTGCATGATGGGAGCAGGACGCCGGGTCAGAGCGGAGCCTGGGACCCCAGCAACCCCAACACACCCTCCAGGTAACACACACACACTCAGACACACACACTTCACACGTGTGAACATTCTGGTGCTCACATTTCCTAGGCATTTATAGCACTAGCTCTATTGGTGCATGACGGGGCTCTTGTTTTGAAAAACATGTATCAGCTGGAGCTTCCTTTAAGGATACACTTACTCTATGGGGCTCTTATTTTGAAAAACATGTATCAGCTGGAGCCTCCTTTAAGGATACACTTACTCTATGGGGCTCTTATTTTGAAAAACATGCATCAGCTGGAGCTTCCTTTAAGGATACACTTACTCTATGGGGCTCTTATTTTGAAAAACATGCATCAGCTGGAGCTTCCTTTAAGGACACACTTACTCTATGGGGCTCTTATTTTGAAAAACATGTATCAGCTGGAGCTTCCTTTAAGGACACACTTACTCTATGGGGCTCTTATTTTGAAAAACATGCATCAGCTGGAGCTTCCTTTAAGGACACACTTACTCTATGGGGCTCTTATTTTGAAAAACATGCATCACCTGGTGCTTCCTTTAAGGATACACTTACTCTATGGGGCTCTTATTTTGAAAAACATGCATCACCTGGAGCTTCCTTTAAGGACACACTTACTCTATGGGGCTCTTATTTGAAAAACATGTATCAGCTGGAGCTTCCTTTAAGGACACACTTACTCTATGGGGCTCTTATTTGAAAAACATGCATCAGCTGGAGCTTCCTTTAAGGACACACTTACTCTATGGGGCTCTTATTTTGAAAAACATGCATCACCTGGTGCTTCCTTTAAGGATACACTTACTCTATGGGGCTCTTATTTTGAAAAACATGCATCACCTGGAGCTTCCTTTAAGGACACACTTACTCTATGGGGCTCTTATTTTGAAAAACATGTATCAGCTGGAGCTTCCTTTAAGGACACACTTACTCTATGGGGCTCTTATTTTGAAAAACATGCATCACCTGGAGCTTCCTTTAAGGACACACTTACTCTATGGGGCTCTTATTTTGAAAACATGTATCAGCTGGAGCTTCCCTTTAAGGACACACTTACTCTATGGGGCTCTTATTTTGAAAAACATGCATCAGCTGGAGCTTCCTTTAAGGACACACTTACTCTATGGGGCTCTTATTTTGAAAAACATGCATCACCTGGTGCTTCCTTTAAGGATACACTTACTCTATGGGGCTCTTATTTTGAAAAACATGCATCACCTGGAGCTTCCTTTAAGGACACACTTACTCTATGGGGCTCTTATTTTGAAAAAATACATCACCTGGAGCTTCCTGTAAGCAAATAGTCCTCCCTTGGGTCTTTTAGTTTGAAAACAAATTCTAACCCTGAGCTTCCTGTGAACTGTATTGGGCTTTTATTTTGAAATGTGCCACACACACACACAGCACAGTATTTCTTTTAAAGGGCTCCTATGATGCAAAATGCACTTTTTTATGTCTTTTATACATAATGTCCCCGGTGTGTCAGGAGACCCTTAACGTATGCCTAATGATTGTATAATAGGAGACCCTTAAATAAGTGTGTATTTCTTTTCACGTTGTTCTGTATCTCTAACGGTGTTATCCTGTCTTCTCCAGGAATGACGAGGAGTATGACTTTGGGTACGACGATGAACCGTCCCCCTCCCCTCAGGGTTACACCGGGACCCCCAACCCCCAGACCCCCGGGTACCCAGAGGTCCCCTCTCCTCAGGTTAACCCTCAGTACAACCCTCAGACGCCGGGCACGCCTGCTATGTGAGTCTCAACACACTCGGTCAACAGCAAACGTGTTTCAAATGTTTTGTCCCATTTTGGTGTCAAATTTAAATGTCTTGATTTCTGCTCCCCGTACATCCAACCTCAACCCACACTGACTTACAAAGTGAAACTGCTTTATTCATTTTCCGTTATTGTTTTAATCCGTTAATCCTGTGCGTATAATTCCTCTGCGGTGAAAAGCTCCTTGGATCTTAAATGATCAGAGGAACGGGCGGAGCGTACTTTCAGTGGCTTCATGGGGTGTCACGGGTTTTAGACCGTTGTTTTTGAGAGGAGGAGATTTCCGTAGGTAATTCTGCTGTCCTGTAACAACTGGATCTTAAGATTTCAGCCTCTGCAGACCGTTTACATGCACTAACACCCTTTAGAGCACACTGCAGGGAAGGGAACAAAGGTCCAAAGGAGAACACCAGCAGTAAATCTATCTGTGACGCCTCCAGGTGTTCACACCAGTGTTCATTTAGTCCTGTGTCGAATGTCCTCGTTAGTTTTCGTCACCTTCATCCTGTTTTATTTAGACGACTAACAGTCTGAGCATTTCAGTCGTATTTTTCCTCAACGATATTGCATGATATCGTTACGGTTATTGTTTACTGACGTCGGTGCCGTCTCGTCTTAGTCATGGAAAACAATGTCGTTGGCGAACACGGCATAGAGTCAACGAAAGTAACACTAGTTCAGACCCTCTGTAACGGTGTGTGTGTGTGTGTGTGTGTGTGTGTGTGTGTGTGTTCAGGTACAACACGGAGCAGTACTCTCCGTACGCCGCCCCCTCCCCTCAGGGCTCCTACCAGCCCAGCCCCTCCCCTCAGAGCTACCACCAGGTGGCGCCCTCTCCGGTGGGATACCAGAACACACATTCCCCCGCCAGCTACCACCCCACACCCTCCCCCATGGCGTACCAGGTAATCAGACATTTACAAGGTGTTATCGTCATATGCACACGATGACTTTCTTCTGACCTGAGCTCCTCCAACGATGCAACATATATAATCAAATCAAACGGCGTTCATATTCATTTGATACGTCTGAATTGGGGTTAATGGTGCAGTTCAATTATAAAACGTTATGTATGAAGAGTTTTACAGGCGTAATAACACCCGCATGGAGACGAGTCACTGGTTGACAGTTTGACACTTCTTTAACCCTAAAACAGATCCAGACCAGCAGAATAGGAAATGAAATAATGTACACTAAGGCAGCAGTCAATACGGTGATATAAAGTGAGCCTTTCAAACGTTGGGTGTAATGATTTGCCCCAGACTTTCAGACGTAGTTATGAAGTTCTTACCAGAACTGATGCTAACCAACGCCGAGCCAATAATGTCATATAATTATATATTTGTATATTTATATAGTCTTAAAGTTACAAACGGTTCTTTTGAGTGCAACGATAATTCTGATGTGTCCCGCCATGAAATTGAGTTTGACCCCCCTGCTTTAGAGTGAGCGCTTCAAACGCCAATATCGTTCATATTCATTCGCAAAGACTGGATTCCGATAACACTTGATCGAGTGACTCGCTCCATGTGTAACATCGACACTATGCACTAACCCGGAGGAAAACATGAATCAACATTTCTGTAAATGTGGAAAGAGTTCATCTGTAGTCCCGGACAGATTTAGTCAAGTCGACCTGCCGCTGAGAACGCTCGGTCTCCCCTGGTCTTACATTATATTCAAAGGGTCTTCAAAGGGTCTTCAAAGAGTCTTCAAAGGGTCTTCAAAGGGTCTTCAAAGGGTCTTCAAAGAGTCTTCAAAGGGTCTTCAAAGGGTCTTCAAAGAGTCTTCAAAGGGTCTTCAAAGGGTCTTCAAAGGGTCTTCAAAGAGTCTTCAAAGGGTCTTCAAAGGGTCTTCAAAGGGTCCTGCAGGAACCCTGCTTTATTGAATGGTGATTCTAACCGGTAGTATCTCTCCCCCCTCTCCCCCCACAGGCCAGTCCCAGTCCCAGTCCAGTGGGGTACAGTCCGATGACCCCCGGAGCCCCCTCCCCCGGAGGGTACAACCCTCACACGCCCGGGTCCAACATCGAGCAGGGCGGCAGCGACTGGGTCACGCCCGACATCTTAGTGAAGATCAAAGACTCCTTCATGGACCTGATGGGGCAGAGCGGAGTCATCCGGAGCGTCACGGTAACACACAGAGAGACACACACACACACTGAGAGAGACACACACACTCTGAGCGAGACACACACACCGAGAGACACGCACACACTGAGAGAGACACACACACACCGAGACACACACACACTGATACACACACACACACCGAGAGACACGCACACACTGAGAGAGACACACACACACACTGAGACACACACACACTGATACACACACACACAGAGAGACACACACACAACAACATAATAATAAACTATTATAGACCTTTGTAAGTCTAAACTGATTAATTCCTCAATCTGAGAGCACAGTTTGACACACACACACACACACACACTCTGAGACACACAGAGAGACACACACACACACACACACTGAGACACACACACACACACACACTCTGAGACACACAGAGAGAGACACCACACACACACACACACACACACACACACACACACACACAGTTACCAATGTTAACATTTCATAAGAAGTCAAATATGTGTTATATTGTTTTTAAGCTTATGTTCGGTTGCAGTGTGTGTTTCTGTACGACAGCATTAACTGTGTGTGTGTGTGTGTGTGTGTGTGTGTGTGTGTGTGTGTGTGTGTGTGTGTGTGTGTGTGTGTGTGTGTGTGTGTGTGTGTAGGGTGGGATGTGCTCGGTGTTCATGCAGGAGTCAGAGAAGGTGGTCAGCATCAGCAGCGATCACCTGGAGCCCGTCACCCCCACCAAGAACAACAAGGTACCCTTCCTCATCCTCCTCATCCTTTTATCATTTGTTATTTTGATGTGAACAGAATCTCATCCACGTGCTTTTGGCCGTGTTTGGATGAAATGACCCTTCCTTCCTTTTACGACACACTTTTTCTGACCTCACGATGACATGAATGTATCTTTTGTTATTTCGAGTTTTGATGACTTTCACTTTTATTGTCCTTTTCTGACATCACATATGGTTTAATATTGAACTTGCACACATCGAGGGACTTCCACAGTAATTCAGCTGCAATTAATAACATATACACCAAGTCATGAAAGCAGTGTGTTGTCATGGTGACGCTGATGTGCCTCCTCTCTGCAGGTGAAGGTGATCCTGGGCGAGGACAGAGAGGCCACGGGGATCCTGCTCAGTATCGACGGAGACGACGGCATCGTGCGGATGGAGCTGGACGACCAGCTGAAGATCCTCAACCTGCGCTTCCTGGGCCGCCTGGAGCACTGAGGACACACACACACACACACACACACACTCACAGAGGGAAGTGTTCGCTGCGTATTAACTCACTGCAATGTCGAGAATTTAGTTTTTTGAGAAGCTCCACACCAAAAGATCCTCATTCTTCTGCAGTGTGTGTGAGGCGTCCATATATCTGGCTCAGAGTGTGTGTGTGTTACTTTGTTTACCAGAAACCATCACACACACACACAGCAGGAAGTGTTGGCTGCGTATTAACTCGCTGCAATGTGGGGGAAAAGTGTTGGAATTTAGTTTTTGAGAAGCTCCACACCAAAAGAACCTCACCTTTTTACAGCAGTGTGTGTGAGGCGTCCATATATCTGGCTCTCAGAGTGTGTGTGTGTGTGTGTTGCTTTGTTTTCCAGAAACCATCACACACACACACACAGCAGCTCTCTCTCTCTCTCTCTGGTCTTTTTATTTGTAGCTGGGCTGTATCTGTTTTAGTGCCGTCTGAATGTTCTGTCTTTTTGTTTTCCTCGGTGGAGAAGGGGTTAAAGAAGTGTAACATGTCAATAAACTCTCAACCAGTGAAGCTCGTCTCCCTGCGGGTTTTATTACGACTACATCTTCACACATAACCTTTTAAACTCTAAATCAACAGGTCTTGTGTTTGTGCAAAGTGTCAGATGAGGAATTACTCCAAAGTTTTGTGAAGTCCAAAAGCCGTCGTTTATTACGAAAAAATGATGAGATTCTGCTTCAAAACACCATTTATCTTTTAGCTCTTTAAAACGGTCTGCTTTGAATACTTTATACACACTGCTATTACACTTATAAACATCTACACACAATTCACCTAAACAGGAATACTTGGAGATAAACATTACATTATTTCAGAAAAGTGTGTGTCGTAAATATGGAGAACAATTAAATATCACAATATATACTTTGATGGTATTGTGACGACATGGCTGGGTTGACTGTTTACAATGAGATGTCTGTAATCATTAGTAATGTCTTGGTACATTTCCAAAGGTTTGATTTGGACATGTTTAAGACAACTTTCACATTACTTTAAAAATGTGCAAATGTTCTGGATATTTTCTCCTTTTTCAATAATTTACACATTTTGAAAAAAAATTTAACGCTTTTTCAAAAATGTTTTTTACATATTTTCTTGACTTTTTTTCACAATTGAAACAACATTTTTTTTTGAGAGATATTGGTTCCATTTCGCTCTTCTATTTTTCACACATTTGTAGGACCTCACATTTCCAGAGCTTAGCAAAGTCAAAAGACAACATTTATAACTCACATGTTTTATCCAACCGAATACTCTGCTTTAAACTGAATGTTATGTTGGTAGCTTTCAAAAAGTCAAACACTCAACAAAAACTTCCATTAAAGGTCCCATGCTCTTCCGGTTAACCCGTCCCTTGTGTGTGATGAAGGTTGTTCTGCATGTGACCGGTCTGCAGAGTCACTAACCCTCAAAGTGCACCCTGTAGGGAGTAACACTCTAACACAGAGAAGACCTGTCTGCTGCCCCAGAACGCCTCGTTGGACTTTTCTCTTTTTCCATTGTTTACTTCCTGGGTTCTGTGACGTGAGGACACCCAGAGGCAGAGTCGGGTGTAACGCGTTACTGTAATAATATTACTTGTGTCAGGAACGGAGTAGTGTAACGCGCTACTTTTATAATTCAGTAATCACACTACAGTTACTAACATTGCCCCGACACGCGTTACTTCGTTACTAAAATCATTCATAATCAAACCTCAACAAACACCTGCGAAGAACACATGCTAAGGTGAAGCTAACGCACAGCTATTTGTTGTTTGTTTATATCACGTAGTCTGTTCTTCTTCTCTGTTTTCCGGTTGTTGCCTGTTTTGAATGACGAATACACACTACCGCCGCCTGCTGGTAAGGAGAGTTATTGCCACGCACGCATGCGCAGTTCGTACGTGCTCGGCTGAAGTCTTTGCGGTGTCTGGCTCCAGTGCAACACATGGCCAACACGCAGGAGAACACGCCGACGCAACAGCGTGAGCAGAGATAGACAAAATATACAGATATCAGGAGACAGAGGACAGCCACGGTCAGATAGGAGAACATTCAGGATCTGGATCAGTCTGATGCGACAATGGAAACTGAACTAAAGAGAACATTTGAAACTTTAGCAGTCGGCGTGATCTGCCTGCAGGGAGGGGCGGGCCGGCCCTGCGAGTAAAGTAACCAGTTACTTTATGTAGATGTAGAGAGTAACGAAGTAGTGTAATATATTACTTTTTTTTTAGTAACGACCCCATCTCTGCCCAGAGGCCACACCCTCTGCCAGCCTTTCAGGAAACAAAGCTTCCCAAACCTTTCAGCTATTCATGGCGGATGTGTTCAGCGTAGGGAACTGAAGAACGATGCTGTTCCTATTTAGTTTGGACCAGCGGGAGATTCGGGTACACAACCTGCAAGTATTCATTGTTGTTTGTGTATTTATGATGTTTAAAACAATCAAGGTATCTTCCACGACTGTTTAAATGGGTAAACGTTTTTCGGGCTACTAAGTTGGTATCGCGGAGAAATGCTCTCCGCAGACCCGTGCTCTCTGCAGACCCGTGCTCTCCGCAGACCCGTGCTCTCTGCAGACCCGTGCTCTCCGCAGACCCGTGCTCTCCGCAGACCCGCAGACCCATGCTCTCCGCAGACCCGTGCTCTCTGCAGACCCGTGCTCTCTGCAGACCCGTGCTCTCCGCAGACCCGTGCTCTCCGCAGACCCGTGCTCTCCGCAGACCCGTGCTCTCCGCAGACCCGTGCTCTCCGCAGACCCGTGCTCTCCGCAGACCCGTGCTCTCCGCAGACCCGTGCTCTCCGCAGACCCGTGCTCTCCGCAGACCCGTGCTCTCCGCAGACCCGTGCTCACAGCGTTAGAAACCTTTTTCTTACTCAATATCAAGCCACACTTATTGTTTTTACTTCGGCTGTGAGGTTTAGTGTTGCCATGGTGATCACAGCCCACCATCAGGTTGTGAGAGGGCGGGACCTTCACCTGGAACAATACCTCCCTCTCCTGTGGGGGGGGGGACATGTTTATTACTACTATTATTACTACTACTACCACTACTACTACTACTACTACTACTACTACTACTCATGTGCGTCGCAGCCATTATATGAGGGTGGGACAAGACCCCCCCCACTTTTTCCAATGATTAGTTTAGACCCCCCCACTTTTACCATGTGGAAAGTCCATAGAGGTTTCTCAATACTCAAATTTCGACTCCTCGACTACTCGGTTCCCCTCTTCAGTCCTCCGCTCGCATCTCCTGTGGGCGGCACCAAGTCTCGAGGATAGGAGTCGAGGAGGGGAAATTTGAGTATTGAGAAACCTCTAATGAATCGGTCTATCCACTCACCACACTTTGTAGAGCTCTGTGTCAATACTACTACACCTACTACTACTACTACTATTACACCTACTACTGCTACTACTACACTACTATGACTTAAACTACACCTACTACTAGGCTACAACTACAAATACTACAATTACTACTACAACACCTACTACTACGACTAAAACTACTACTACTACTAACATTACTATTACTACTACTACAACATTGTAATACTAGCTACTGTAATTGAGGAGCTTTTTCAGGTTTGACATGGCAACGTACTTTACAGTGACTTGTGTATTACTTGTTATGGAACACTATTCAAATACTTTCTTTATAACGTTATATAAATAACTTTCTTTAAACATGTTATTATTTCTTAATACCATATGATACTAGGACTTAGTAATGGCTCCGATAAAAGCCCTGATGTTGATCAGGAGGTTCACAGAGAAGAGTCCCGTGGAGGAGAATCAGTTTCCACTATAAATGTCAGATTGAGTTAAAGTGATTGTATTTCATTGTTTCTCTGCAGACGCTGCTGGACGTCACTAAGACATCACTAAGACATCACTAAGACGTCACTAAGACATCACTAAGACGTCACTAAGACGTCACTAAGACGGAATGAGCTGAAGCAATATGTTTGTAAAGCTTTGGTGTGCTGCTGATCTTCTGATAAGATTATATTCAGACCTCGATTCTCACGCTCAGATCCTCCAGAGTGGTCTCAGTCTGTTCACGGAGAATGTTGACCTTTTTAGAGATGGAAAGGATTTAAGTTTACAAGCTGCGACTGATGCTGAGGGCAAAAGTACACACTTCCTTTTACTCAAGTAACACCAGTGAGCCAGCTCACAGTGGCCGTTTCTCAATCGCGAGGATGCTTGCTTGGTAGCACATGTCTTCCGAGTCACTTTCTTCAGAAGCGAGGCAAGAATCCTTCCTGGCATTCGGATAACGAAGAGTGGAACAGGTTAGCAAGTGTGCAAGTGTGCGTCATATGAGAGGCCCCGCCTTACATTTTCCTCCACAGATTTGGGGATTTTGGTCCTTGCGCAAAGCATTGTGGGAATTTGAAGACCTCGGAGTCTACCCATGTGCAGCCTCGAAATTACCACCAAACCAAGGACGCGGCCTCGGTGGAATTCCAGGGGTCCTTCTCACTTCGGTTAAATGAATTCCTTGCGTCCCTCACTTGCGTCGTTTCCCTGCGTCTAGTCCCTCCCACCAAGGAAGCAAGGAGAGACGCAAGGAAACCACGAGAAGCAGGGAAATGAGTTTTCAGAGCAATGGACGTCCTTTCCTCCGGAGCGTCACGTGAAGCCGTTTGTGATGACGCTGCACAGCTGATCGTCTGACAGCAGCTCTGTCCCCGTTGTTTCCACAAACACCCCCGCCTCTGTTAGTACACATTTACTGACACACACATTTGTATCATCTGTTGTAGACCCAAATACATGAAATCAAATAAGAACTCATTCTCAAAAAAGATAAACGCCATTCTTAAAATGTAAAACGAACAATAGTTAATATATTCATTAGAGTGCACGTCACGCTGTTTGTCTGCTCCCTAATCTGCCTGTGAGTGTTTTCAGCTGTGTGTGTTTATGCAAATGAGCTGTGTGGTTGCTCCAACATCCTGGTCCGCACATCTCCTGGTCCGCCTCTGAAGATGGTGATTGGATCGACGTCGTCCAATCGCAGCGCACAGCCGGCGCACACCTGCTGGGGAGGAGTACAAAGGCTGCGGACTATCACCACTCTGGAGGCTCTGCTGCGATCAGACGCCTCATACCTCTGTGCTCTTGTGTCAGGGACATTACAGACTGCTAAGTAACGAGTGTCAATATGTGTTCAGTGTCCAGTGACAACTTAGTTAGAGTGGAGAGTAGTTTAGTTAGTGTTTAGAGTAGCTTAGGATTTTGTTGCCTTTTAGTTTAGCTGTGTGTTTTGTATATATCTCCTTTATTTAGTTGTACCACTTTTAAAGTGAGGTTTTGTTTCCTTTTGTATATTAGTATTTATGTATTGTGTATGTACACAGGCTCCTTTTTAAGAGTCCTCCCTTTGTTTGGTTGTTTGTCAACCAGTGCCCTTTTGGCCCTTTTGTTTGTGTCAGGCTGCCTGCCGGCCATTTTGTTACGCTTTGCTTTATAATAAAGCCACTTATAATTATACTAATTCTACTCTGGTCGTGTCGTTCTCTTTGGTTCCCCCGAGCCAAAGGGAACGTAACAGCGCACAATAGAAATCACATAATTGAGAGAAGAAAGAGAGAGATGTTATCTATCAAAGCCCAGTTAGATTAACATTCATTGGATTGCAGACTTTGTGTGTTTGTGTGGATATGTAGCACATTCACATTTCAATAGCACTTAATGACTGAATGGAAATGACAATAAATGAAAATGTAAAACGAAAAAAGCGATCATGAAAATGTTTCCAAAAAATGAATAAAATGATTTTTGACCACTTTGTTGTTCAGATATATCACATATTTGTAACTAAATGAAACATGAATTGAAACAAAACACGGTATAAACTGAGGAGTGAGTCCCGTGAGGTTCATGTGTTTTCTTCACTCTGCTGGGAAACAGCTCTCATGTCAAGAAGCATCAGATCAGTGCATGCACTGCATCGTCCAATCAGTGAGCGATACACAGTAAGGGGGCGGGGCGAGTGTCTGAGGATTTCATCGAAGGATGGTCTGGTGGTTCCTCGCTTATAGCTCCTCGGTCCTCTGGCAGAAATAAGGCCATTGGGACGCTACTCAAGATGGCGCAGACAAATCAACTTCCGGTGAGACCGAGAGCGAGGAGCGAGGAAATGAAAAATAAGAGAAGTGAGAAGGGGCCCAGGTATGCTGGAGATTGCAACAGGCCTTCGGCGGCACTCGATGACGTAGTATCCTTGAAATATTGGCTTGGAAGCCAGAATCCTCGAGATTGAGAAACGGCCCGCTCCTCACAGCAGCGAGCCTCTGGTCCCGCCGAGAGTGTGTGAGGAAGTCCGCGGATTGGTCCAAACGTTACGTTACGTCACTATACCCAAGAAGTAAACAATGGAAAAAGAGAGATCCCCAACGAGGCGTTCTGGGGCAGCAGACAGGTCTTCTCTGTGTTAGAGTTTTACTCCCTACAGGGTGCACTTTGAGGGTTTGTGACTGCAGACCGTTCACATGCAGAACAACCTTCATAACACAAGGGGACGGGTGATAACCGGAAAAGCATGACATGGGACCTCTAAGACTGTTTATATAATTTCTTGACATTTTTCACAATTGAAACAAAAAAAGTACTCTTTTTTTTACAAATCTTTTGGGGATATTTAAAAAATGTTCACACTTTTTTGACATTTCGCTCTTCTATTTTTCACACGTTTTTAGGACATGTTATCCTCACATTTCCAGAGCTTAGCAAAGTCCAAAAGACAACATTTAAAACTCACATTAAGTTTGATCCCAGTGGTTCCCAACCAGTTTGGGGGGGCGCCAAAGATCGCAGGGGGGGCGCCAGGCCTCAGATGATTTGAGGCCAAATATCATATTTAGACTTTTTTTTTTTTTACATATAATTGTAAGGCAATACATGATTGTCACTAAAAGCCTTGTCTCTACATTACAATAACATATACAAAATAATTGATTAATTAATTTTAATAAAAATTCAAGTGAGTATTAAAGGCATAAAAAGACAGAAATGTATAATTATTTCTATAGAAATGTTTCTTCTGCCCGTAAAGTGTCCAAACCAGGCTTTTCTGGATAAGCGCATTTTTAAAACAGTCATTGTCCATGCCGGGTTCAGTTGGATTATTTGTCACAGTTGCTCCGATCAGATCGGTCTCCTCCATTTTGTAGATTATTTACGACTTTTGAATCCACATCGGCAAAATCCGGCTTACTTTGAGCACGTGTTTTAAACAGTTTCATCCCTTTGTGAATTGTTTCCACTTCTGCGCCGTCCTTTAATTTCTTCATACAGCGGGAATCCAAATGAATGAATCCTGAGTCCAATAACCATCAAAGTCACTCCAACAGTGCTCCTTGATTACGCTTTCATCCTCCTTTAACAACATACTTCACATTCATCCAGTTTGTGACAGAAGTTGTAGCATTTTGAGACTTTTAAACTTTAATTACCGCTGTTGCTGTTGTGTGTGTGTGTGTGTGGGGGGGGGGCGCAACTTCCAACAGGAGTCATTTGGGGGGGGCTCTTGGGAAAAAAGGTTGGGAACCCCTGTTTTATCCAACCGAATACTCTGCTTTAAACTTTATGTTTTGGCGTGTGGCTTTTAAAGAAAGGTCAAACACTCAACAATAACTTCCATTACATTTCTACACATGTAATAATGGATAACATACAAAGGTTACAGGTAGACTTTGTTTCTCCCTTTTTAAGATATCTTTTTTACATATTTTCTTGACATTTTTCACAATTAAACTAAAAAACACTCATTTTTCACACATCCTTTGGGAGATATTTATCATTTGTTCCACACTTTTTTGAAATGTCTGTCGTCTATTTTTAGGACATGTTATCCTCACTTTTCCAGAGCTTAGCAAAGTCCAAATACAACATTTATAACTCACATCATGTTTTATCCAACCGAATACTAATAATGGACAGCATGTGTGAAGGCTCCTGTTATCCGCAGGGGGTCTGGGGCTGCTGGTGGTCGATGGGGAAGTAGTAGAAGGGGGTGTCGGGGGGGCAGGGGTGACCGTGAGGTGGGGGCGGTTTAGTGTTGCCATGGTGATCACAGCCCACCGTCAGGTTGTGAGAGAGCGGGACCTTCACCTGGAACCATACCTCCCTCTCCTGGGGGGGGGGGGGAGAAGCATGTTTATTACTACTATTATTACTACTAATACCTACTACTGCTACTACAACTACTACTACTACTACTACTACTACTAATATTACTACTACTACTACTACTACTACTACTACTACTACTACAACTGCTACTACAACTACTACTACTACTATTACTACTACAATTATTACTACTATTATTACTACTATTATTACTACAGTACTACTACTATTAGTACTACTACTACTGCTACTATTACTACAGTACTACTACTGCTACTATTGCTACTAATACACCTATTACTACTACTGCTACTTCTACAATTACCACTACTACTGCTAAACTACTACAACTACTACTAATATTATTACTACTATTACTATTACTACTACAGCTACTACTACTGCTACTGCTATTACAACTACTATTACTACTACTACTAATATTATTACTACTATTATTACTACTACTACAATTATTACTACTACTACAACTACACAATTGTAATTGTGTATGGCTACTGTAATTCAGGAGCTTTTTCAGGTTTGACATAGCAACATACTTTACAGTGACTTGTGTATTACTTGTTATGGAATACTTTACCATTACTTTTAAAATATTTTACTTTTTGTATTTTACTTTTTAACACTACTATAGTGTGACATCGACTATACTATGACTTTTTTCATGACTTGTTGCAGAGTGCGGCTTTTTATCCCTCTTAATTGTTTTCTACGACCATAAACAAACTATTACGTTTTAATGGCACACTAGACAATGACTTTCTTTAAAACTTTATATAAATAACTTTCTTTAAACATTTTATTATTCTTTAATACCATATGATACTAGGACTTTGTAATGGCTCCGATAAAAGCCCACAATACTGAGCTGATGTTGATCAGGAGGTTCACAGAGAAGCAATAGCCGCGTTCACACCGCAGTACTTTTCCCACTTTAGCTCCGATATGTTGCGTTCACACCAAAAAGAGCCGGAACTCAAATGAGTTCATCAGAACCTTTTTACCCCCTTTTCCGTCCCTGCTAGAGAGCAGGTACTTCCTGGGAGAACAAGGTTCCTATTTCTGATTGGCTGGGCGGATTGCATTACATGACATTGTTCAAAATGTAAGAAGTAGAAAGTACAGGTATTTGGGTTCAACATGTGAGAAGTAGAAAGTACAGGTATTGGGTTCAACATGTGAGAAGTAGAAAGTACAGGTATTTGGGTTCAAACATATAAGAAGTAGAAAGTACAGGTATTTGAGTTCAACATGTGAGAAGTAGAAAGTACAGGTATTTGTGTTCAAACATGTGAGAAGTAGAAAGTACAGGTATTTGAGCTTTCAACATGTAAGAAGTAGAAAGTACAGGTATTTGAGTTCAGCATTGAGAAGTAGAAAAGTACAGGTATTTGAGTTCAACATGTAAGAAGTAGAAAGTACAGGTATTTGTGTTCAACATGTGAGAAGTAGAAAGTACAGGTATTTGAGTTCAACATGTAAGAAGTAGAAAGTACAGGTATTTGGGTTCAACATGTAAGAAGTAGAAAGTACAGGTATTTGAGTTCAGCATGTGAGAAGTAGAAAGTACAGGTATTTGAGTTCAACATGTGAGAAGTAGAAAGTACAGGTATTTGTGTTCAACATGTGAGAAGTAGAAAGTACAGGTATTTGAGTTCAACATGTAAGAAGTAGAAAGTACAGGTATTTGAGTTCAGCATGTGAGAAGTAGAAAGTACAGGTATTTGAGTTCAACATGTAAGAAGTAGAAAGTACAGGTATTTGGGTTCAGCATGTGAGAAGTAGAAAGTACAGGTATTTGTGTTCAACATGTGAGAAGTAGAAAGTACAGGTATTTGTGTTCTACATGTAAGAAGTAGAAAGTACAGGTATTTGGGTTCAACATGTGAGAAGTAGAAAGTACAGGTATTTGGGTTCAACATGTGAGAAGTAGAAAGTACAGGTATTTGGGTTCAACATATAAGAAGTAGAAAGTACAGGTATTTGAGTTCAACATGTGAGAAGTAGAAAGTACAGGTATTTGTGTTCAACATGTGAGAAGTAGAAAGTACAGGTATTTGAGTTCAACATGTAAGAAGTAGAAAGTACAGGTATTTGAGTTCAGCATGTGAGAAGTAGAAAGTACAGGTATTTGAGTTCAACATGTAAGAAGTAGAAAGTACAGGTATTTGTGTTCAACATGTGAGAAGTAGAAAGTACAGGTATTTGAGTTCAACATGTAAGAAGTAGAAAGTACAGGTATTTGAGTTCAGCATGTGAGAAGTAGAAAGTACAGGTATTTGTAGTTCAACATGTGAGAAGTAGAAAGTACAGGTATTTGTGTTCAACATGTGAGAAGTAGAAAGTACAGGTATTTGAGTTCAACATGTAAGAAGTAGAAAGTACAGGTATTTGAGTTCAGCATGTGAGAAGTAGAAAGTACAGGTATTTGAGTTCAACATGTAAGAAGTAGAAAGTACAGGTATTTGGGTTCAGCATGTGAGAAGTAGAAAGTACAGGTATTTGTGTTCAACATGTGAGAAGTAGAAAGTACAGGTATTTGTGTTCTACATGTAAGAAGTAGAAAGTACAGGTATTTGAGTTCAACATGTAAGAAGTAGAAAGTACAGGTATTTGAGTTCAGCATGTAAGAAGTAGAAAGTACAGGTATTTGTGTTCAAAATGTGAGAAGTAGAAAGTACAGGTATTTGTGTTCAACATGTAAGAAGTAGAAAGTACAGGTTTTTATTGTTCAAAGTGTAAGAAGTAGAAAGTACAGGTATTTGTGTTCAACATGTGAGAAGTAGAAAGTACAGGTATTTGAGTTCAACATGTAAGAAGTAGAAAGTACAGGTATTTGAGTTCAGCATGTGAGAAGTAGAAAGTACAGGTATTTGAGTTCAACATGTAAGAAGTAGAAAGTACAGGTATTTGAGTTCAAAATGTAAGAAGTAGAAAGTACAGGTATTTGGGTTCAGCATGTGAGAAGTAGAAAGTACAGGTATTTGTGTTCAACATGTGAGAAGTAGAAAGTACAGGTATTTGTGTTCAACATGTAAGAAGTAGAAAGTACAGGTATTTGAGTTCAAAATGTAAGAAGTAGAAAGTACAGGTATTTGTGTTCAACATGTGAGAAGTAGAAAGTACAGGTATTTGTGTTCAACATGTGAGAAGTAGAAAGTACAGGTATTTGTGTTCAACATGTAAGAAGTAGAAAGTACAGGTATTTGAGTTCAACATGTAAGAAGTAGAAAGTACAGGTATTTGAGTTCAGCATGTAAGAAGTAGAAAGTACAGGTATTTGTGTTCAAAATGTGAGAAGTAGAAAGTACAGGTATTTGTGTTCAACATGTAAGAAGTAGAAAGTACAGGTTTTTATTGTTCAAAGTGTAAGAAGTAGAAAGTACAGGTATTTGAGTTCAACATGTAAGAAGTAGAAAGTACAGGTATTTGAGTTCAACATGTGAGAAGTAGAAAGTACAGGTATTTGAGTTCAACATGTAAGAAGTAGAAAGTACAGGTATTTGGGTTCAACATGTGAGAAGTAGAAAGTACAGGTATTTGTGTTCAACATGTAAGAAGTAGAAAGTACAGGTATTTGGGTTCAAAGTGTAAGAAGTAGAAAGTACAGGTATTTGTGTTCAACATGTGAGAAGTAGAAAGTATAGGTATTTGTGTTCAAAGTGTAAGAAGTAGAAAGTACAGGTATTTGTGTTCAAAGTGTAAGAAGTAGAAAGTTCAGGTATTTGTGTTCAAAGTGTAAGAAGTAGAAAGTACAGGTATTTGTGTTCAACATGTGAGAAGTAGAAAGTACAGGTATTTGTGTTCAAAGTGTAAGAAGTAGAAAGTAAAGGTATTTGGGTTCAACATGTAAGAAGTAGAAAGTACAGGTATTTGGGTTCAACATTGTAAGAAGTAGAAGAAAGTACAGGTATTGGGTTCAAACATGTGAGAAGTAGAAAGTACAGGTATTTGTGTTCAACATGTGAGCAGTAGGAAATATACAAGGTATTGTGTTCAACATGTAAGAAGTATAAGTACAGGTATTTGTGTTCAAACATGTAAGAAGTAGAGAAAGTAAGGTATTTGGGTTCAACATGTGAGAAGTAGAAAGTACAGGTATTTGTGTTCAACATGTAAGAAGTAGAAAGTACAGGTATTTAGGTTCAACATGTATGAAGTAGAAAGTACAGGTATTTGTGTTCAACATGTAAGAAGTAGAAAGTACAGGTATTTGTGTTCAACATGTAAGAAGTAGAAAGTACAGGTATTTAGGTTCAACATGTATGAAGTAGAAAGTACAGGTATTTAGATTCAACATGTATGAAGTAGAAAGTACAGGTATTTGTGTTCAACATGTGAGAAGTAGAAAGTACAGGTATTTGTGTTCAACATGTAAGAAGTAGAAAGTACAGGTATTTGGGTTCAACATGTGAGAAGTAGAAAGTACAGGTATTTGTGTTCAACATGTAAGAAGTAGAAAGTACAGGTATTTAGGTTCAACATGTATGAAGTAGAAAGTACAGGTATTTGTGTTCAACATGTAAGAAGTAGAAAGTATAGGTATTTGTGTTCAACATGTATGAAGTAGAAAGTACAGGTATTTAGGTTCAACATGTATGAAGTAGAAAGTACAGGTATTTGTGTTCAACATGTGAGAAGTAGAAAGTACAGGTATTTAGGTTCAACATGTAAGAAGTAGAAAGTATAGGTATTTGTGTTCAACATGTAAGAAGTAGAAAGTATAGGTATTTGTGTTCAACATGTATGAAGTAGAAAGTACAGGTATTTGTGTTCAACATGTAAGTAGAAGTAGAAAGTATAGGTATTTGTGTTCAACATGTATGAAGTAGAAAGT